>NC_136427.1:245171217-245216217 GCF_052849685.1 Lactuca virosa
CGGAGAAGTATACAATCGTCGTATGACATACATATAGATTCTTAACTATTCCCTAGCGATAAACGCAGACATTACAATTATCTCCCCCTTAGAATGATTCCGTTCTGAAATCATGCATCAGCAAACAGATGTGGATAGCGACTCTTCATGTCTCTTTCTGTCTCCTATGTGAGGTGTGTCTCTTCCAAATGTTTCCATCGCACAAGCGCTAAGCCAATCATATTATGTCAAAATTTCTTCCTCTTACGGTCAAATATTTCTTCAGTTTATTCTATCAACCTTTTATTCTCATCAATCCCTAATTCGAAAAGTGGAATCATGTCAGGTTCTTCCCCTAAGCACTTCCTTAAATAGAAAACATGCAAGGTGTTGTGGACACTTTCCAGTTCAAGTGGTAATTCAAGTTGGTAAGCTTGTTTCCCAACCTTCTGAAGTACTTTGAATGGACCAATAAAACGAGGACTTAACTTCCCACATTTTCTAAATCTTATAAGTCCCTTCCATGGAGAAACTTTAAGTAACACTTGATCGTCTACCTCAAACGTTACAGGTCGTCGCTTCGTATCTGCATAGCTCTTCTAACGACTTTGAGCAACTAGCATTTTTTCTCAGATGATTTTCACTTTATAAGCAGTCTGTTGAACCATCTCAGGATCCGCAAAGTGTTTCTCTCCTGTTTCTAACCAACAGGATGGTGAACGACACCTCCTTCCGGACAATGCTTCATAAGGAGGCATCTTGATGCTTGAGTGATAACTATTGTTGTAGGCGAATTTTGCCAATGGTAGGTGATCATCCTAGCTACTAGTGAATTCTAAAGCACAATCCTGCAACATATCCTCCAAAGTTTGGATAGTTCTCTTACTCTGACCATCCGTTTGTGGATGATAGGCAGTACTTAAACATAACTTTGTACCCATTTCAATTTGTAGACTCTTCCAAAAATTGGAAGTAAATCGATTGTCTCTGTCTGTCATGATCAATAAGGGTACTCCAAGAATCTTGACAATATCCTTCATGTAGGTTTCTGTCAACTTCTCCATAGACCAGTTTTCTCGTGCGGCTACAAAATGTGCACTCTTTGTCAATTGGTCTACTACAACCCAAATCATGTCATGACCCTTCTTTTTCCTTAGAAACTTAGTTATGAAATCCATAGTAATGTTATCCCACTTATCCATGGGTGTTGGTAGAGGTTCCAAGCCTCCATATGGCTTCTGATGTTGTGCTTTTACTATTGCATAAGTCACACATTCAGCCACATAAGTTGCTACATCGACCTTCATAGTTGGCCACTAGTAGTAGGGTTTCAAATCCAAATACATCTTGGTGCTGCCTAGGTGTATAAAGTATATAGTTTTATGATATTTTTCCATAAAATGATCTCGTATTCCCGCTATCTTTGGCACCCTAATGTGATTTTTAAATAAGTTTAACCCTTGATTGAATACTTCAAACACTAACGTCTTGCCTAGACGTTCTTCTTTCTTTGCATCTTCAGCGAAGGCTCTACTCTGATCTTCTTTGATCTTTAATACAATTGTTGAAATCATCTCGATCTTCAACAATCTATCACTTTTCCATTCACGATTCACCTGTCTACTCAATGCATTGACTACGATATTTGCTTTACCAGGGTGGTAAAGTATCTCACAATTGTAGTCCTTGAGTAGCTCCAACCTTCGTCTCTGCCTCATATTCAGTTCCTTTTGTGTAAGGAGATATTGAAGGCTTTTATGATGTGTAAATAGTTTTCATTTGGTTCCATAAGGTATTGTCTCTAAATCTTTAGGGAAGAAACCACTGCTACAAGCTCTAGATCATGTGTTAGATAGTTTTGCTCGTGGGGCTTCCATTGTCTTAAGACATAAGCTACTAATTTATCTCTTTGGGTAAGGATGCATCCCAATCCAACTCCAGACGCATCACTGAAAAATCAAAGTCATCAGTTCCTTCCGGTAGGAAGAGGATTGGTGCTTCACATAATCGCTTCTTCAGTTCATCGAAAGCTTTTTCTTGCTTCTCGCTCCAAGTGTAGGCAACTCCCTTTTTGGTTAGGGCTGTAAGTGGAGCCACAATAGAAGAAAAGTTTTGGATGAATCTTCGATAGTAACCACCAATCCCAGAAAACTATGGATTTTAGCAGGACTCTTTGGCGTCTCCTATTTCATAACAACTTATATTTTTGTTGGTTCGAACATTATGCCCTTCTGGCTAACCACATGACCCACGAAATGTATATCCAGAATCCAAAAGTTTCACTTGGAAAACTTTGCATACAATTTCTCCTTCTTCAAGACTTCTAATACTTCTCGGAGATGTGTATTGTGATCTTGATTGTTCTTGGAGTAGATCAAGATCCCATTTATGAACAGTTTCACTGATTTACTGAAAAAATGGTTAGAAATTCAATGCATAAAATCCATGAATGTTGCTAGAGCATTTGTTAGTCCAAAGGACATAACAAGGAATTCATAGTGTTCATACCTTGTTCTAAAGGCTGTCTTTTCAATGCCTTGCTCCCTTATCTTCAACTGATGATAGCCTGACCTGAGATTAATTTAGGAAAAGATGGTTGCTCCCTGCAATTGATCGAACATGTCATCTATCCTAGGTAGGGGGTATCGATTCTTTATCGTAGCCTTGTTTAGCTCTCGATAATCAATACACATTCTCATTGTATCGTCCTTCTTTACAAATAGTATTGGAGCTCCCCAGGGTGATGAACTAGGTCTTATAATACCTCTGTCCAATAATTCCTAGAGTTGTGTCATCAACTCTTTCATCTCTGTAGGCGCTAAACGATACGATGACTTTGCAATTGGCATCGTTTCTAGCAGTAAGTCGATTATAAACTCTACTTGTCTCTCTAGTGGTAATCCTGGTAATTCATTCAGAAATACCTCAGGAAAGTCACGCACCACCGATATATCAGTCATTGCTTCTTTTCTTTCTTTACGTCGATCATAGATTCCAAGAATGTTGTACATCCCTTGGTTAGGCATTTTATGGCCTTCATCATCGTAATGATTCCAGACTTCACTCTACTTTTATCGTTGTACACGATGAATGGTTCTCTCTCAGGAGGACTGATACACACCCTTTTTCTTCTGCATAAAATCTCCATGAACTTTTTACCCAACCAAACCATGCCCAGAATTACGTCAAATTCGTTCAAATCGAAGGGCAAAAAACTCTTCATGAAATTTGTTTCCATTTAATTTAATGGATACATTCTCTATTACTGACAGTTACATTCCTACCACCAGCTACTTCTACCATAATCAGGGTACTTAGCCTACGTGGTGATAATTTAAGTCTTTTACCAAATTCATGCAATATAAAGGAGTGATCTGCCCCCAAATCAAATAAAATCGTAGCAGGAATTTGACGTACAAGGAATGTACCTGAAGCAACGCCAATCTCTTCCTTAGCTTCATTACAGATCATTTGGTAGCTTCTACCCTTGGGCTTTGCTGGCAGGATCCTTGGGGTTGGCTTTTCAGCACTTGGGCACTCCGCCTTCATGTTCCCTTCTTCCCCGCAAGTGAATCAAACTTTTCCTTTCACTGGGAAGTTTTTAGAGATATGCCCCAAGTTATTGCATTTGTAACAGACAACATGGTCGCCGAAATGATTTTTCTTGCACTGGTCGCACCACTTTCCTTCTTGGTTGCTCCCAGATTTGTTGCTTGACTTCGAAAATTTGTTGTTGGTGTTGTTGTTGTTATTTCTTGAGAATCCATCAACTTTCCTCTTCTCACTGACTTCAACCTTGTCGACAGTCCTCTTCTTACTCATATTCTCCACAGACCTTGCATCCTAGAGAGCTTCCTCAAAAGTTGGTACATGCTTAACCGACACAGAATACTCCCATGGTAGTCACTTAGAGTACCTATCAATCTTGGCCAGTTCGTCGGGCACCACACGCAAAGCGAATTCCATTTTATCCGTGAAAGCATTGGTGTACCCATAAACCATCATGCTTCCCTTTTTCAACTTCGGGAGTTGTTTCTCTAACTCCAACATGTCTTCAGCAGAGCAGAACTTACGCTTAAAGTGGGTTAAGAACTCTTCCCATGTCAGTTGCAACGACTTGTTAGGACTTAGCATTTTTCCCAACATGTTTCGCCAATGGATGATTATGCCTTTGAATTGTCTTACATCGTAGGTGGTTTGCAGCTTGCCAATGCAACCGCATATGATGAAAGCTATCTCTATTTCTGAAATCCAATCCATGACTCCAACTGGATCCACTTTCCCACTAAAGGACGATGTATTGCAAGTAGTGAAGTCCTTATACTTACAGTAGCCTCTAGGTTCATCATTCCTTCAAAACTCTGAGTCTTATGGTCCCTTATGACTCTCAGATTCATTATTTCCTTCTTGGACCGTTGTTGGATGAGTAGGAATCGGTCCATTGTTGAATTGTTCAGCGATTATCGATTCGTTGATCACTGGCGCTCCACCTCTAGCATTTTCTAGCTCCCGTGTTAGGAGATTCATAAACTCGAGTCGTCGCTGCTCTAGCAGGGTTTGCATCATTGCTTGAGCTTCTTCTATAGTGAACTGAGCAGCTCTTGCTCCGGTGTTCCGAGGTGCTGGACCTCCTTCATTACTGATGATTCTACCGCTCATCGTTTGTTCTATACCCGTAGAATCCGAGTATTTTAGAATAGTTTTATTATATATATTTAGAACATAATAGCAGTTAAGGAAGTTAGTAATTAAGGCTTCTTCCTGTAGTTTGCTAGTGCTCGTGTCTAAAGTAATTTAGACATCTAACCTAAAGCATTCTATCACACATCTCACCATTCATACTTAGCTTCTAAGTTTAAGTTTGGAAATCTAGACAAATTCATAGTTCGCTTAAACTAATGCTATGTTACCAAATGTGACATCCCCTTATTTTCAGAACCAGTTAAAACATTTTCTTTACGCTTTGATTTCTTGTGTTGCGGAAAATCTTGTAACACCTCGAATTTCAAAACAAAATTTTCATTTTTAGTTCACCAAACATTATTCATAAATCCAAGTCATCATAGAATTATAAATCATTATTAAAATAATATCAGAGTATCCGCAAAATCCACAAGACATCATAAGCCGACGAATGTGTACAATCATGCCTCTGCCTTCCCAGAATCTACAAAAGTACCTGCAACACATTTAAATCAACACTGTAAGCACGAAGCTTAGTGAGTTCCCCAAATAACACATACAAAAATAGTTAGCCTCTCATGGCTAGATCTCGATAAGGACCCTCCGATCATGTGTCTCAGTGAATACCCTCCGGTCTCACGTCTCGGTATGGACCCTCCGGTCATAACTCAATATATACACAGAATAATATAACAACATAAGTCACAAAGACAGAATGCATAATTGCACATATCTCAGTATAAGCAAACAAGACCCTTCGGTCAATAATACGAATAAGACCCTCCGGTCAATAACACGAATAAGACCCTCTGGTTAGTAACACGAATAAGACCCTCCAGTCACACATAAATTACCACACATGTAAGTGAAGTGAGAAGATTCACCTCGCATTGCCAGAACACACATATGATCTTTGGTTGTTGGCTGACAGATTCCCCGAACTGTCAATATCAAAACAACACCCAATCAAAATCCAATACTCCATACTTGGGGTAAAATGACCATTTTACCCCTGGCCTAATTCTATCCCAGACTAAGACCAAAATCCATAATACAAAGGACCCAACACTAACTAATCTTCCAAGGCCCACTTGTGGCCCACTTATGGCCCAATTTTCCAAATTGGGCCCAAACCCCTCCAATGGTCCTTACCCTAAAGCCCAATAATTTCCTTAGACCAAATAGTCTGCTTTCAGATGGCCCATTAAGGCCCAAAGCAACTAGGTTCATGAAGTGGCCCAAACCGAGGCCCAAAAATGTGAAATCCATTCTGACTGAATACGCAGGGCGTACTCAGTTGTACGCTGCGCGTACAGACTTATACGCCCAACGTACTCCTCTATTAATCCACTTTTTCCATTAAGCACTGAATGCTCAAGATCAGGAATCCAAACCTTAGATCTACTTCTTAAAGAACGTCTAGACCCATAAAGTCATTGACTTGATGACTTTGCATGCCTCAAAAGAACCCAACATCAACTTAAAGCATCAGAATTTCACCAAATGGATACCAAATCATACATGAGGGTTTCCAAACCCTAAAGGAGGAAACTTTATGCATTAAGAACCCCAGAAACACCAAGAGTGTCAACTCATAGCTCTTGGAGTGGTACCAAACCACTAGATCTCATTCTTGGGACCAAAATGAACCAAAATCTCATACATGCTAGATATAAGACATCCTTGATCAAGTTCATAACTTTTTACCTCAAACAAGCTGGAAATGAAGCCCATAATCCAGATCCATAAGCTCTTTCTTGATCCCCATCCTTGCACCAAACTCCATCTTCTTGGAAATGGACCAAAAACACAGAAAATGGACACCGTGATGTCACGGGATGACTCTTTTAGACTAGTCAATACCGTGTGCCACTTAGTGCTTCTCCGACTAAGTCAGGCTAACTTCGACGATCTAGATGTACTAACGAACTTAGGAAGCAAGATTCACGACAAGGGACACTTCAAGTACGAAAAGGAATGCTACGAAGTAAGAAAGAAAGCTTCTATTATATAACTCAACTTATTTACAAGGCAACTTCTTGATGGTTTGGACAAATGAGACCTTTTCCCTATTTATAAGAACCTTACACCTCCTCAAATGGAAGTTTCTAGGTCCCGATGATTCTTGACTAATCTAGACTCTTCTTTATTATATACATGGCTTTTACAAGACTCTAGAATATGGTATACTTGTCTACGATGCTCTAGAAATCTCTAGGTCTTCCCGACATTATCCAAATCGCTCTTGTATGATCTAGCGTGTTCTAGATCATTCCAAAGTCTTCCGGGTCGTTCTAGCTTTTTCTAGTGCCTTCGTGATTATTCCGGATCATTCTCCTTTGTTCCACGGACATCTATAACATTCTAGCATCTTCTAGGGTCCCGTAGAGCATTCTTGATCTCTCTAGAGACTTCTTGAGTATACTTGATTGTTCTGGAGTTCTCTAGACGATGGTGAAATTTTCCAGAAACTTGGTCCGTGACACCCTCCCTCACTTAAACCCTTGACGTCCTCGTCAAGTCTTCTATACATATGTCTCGATCTTGTCATGGAACTACTTTGTGTCTTTTCTTTTTCTCCAAAGTATCGCTTCGAGTAAGGTGTGCTTTTATTTCTCAATGTACCTTGAATCCTACTTCTTCTTTCCAAAGGAATTATATGGATAATTGATCCCTTGGTTATACGCATGGTGTTGTCTCTTTCAAACGACCAAGGACATACCATATCTAGGAAGTCCATTCCTAGTACCATGTGATAGTCGTCTATTGGAACCACTATCAAGTTTATGGTCCCTTCCCATTCTACAATCTTCATGGATATTCCACGAGAAACTCTGAGGATCGGATTGGATAGAGAGTTGACAACCTTCAACCGACCTAACTCCTTTGTATATTGAACACCCAACTTCCTGTCTTCTTCCTCTGCGATGAAACTATGTGTTGCTCCGGTATCTACTAGTGCCTTAGTGTTCCTTGCATTCACTTTGGCTTCGACGAACATGAGACTCCCTCCTTTATTTTCTTCCCTTTTTGATGATTTTATCTCATCTTTCGATATTGAGTTCAGAAAATGCATTGAGCTTATTTGTGCTTCGTCTTCTTCTTCTTGCAACACCATCGCATAGAAGGTCTTTTTCTTCGGACAGTATTGGATCAAGTGAAGACTGTCACACAAGTAGCACTTGATCTCCTTCCGTTATTCTCTTCGGTATCTTACTTCGATTGATTTTCCTTTCGTATTCAAAGGTTGGGGTGTGTCTTGTTTTGGTTCCGGTTCTGACATAGTTTGTTCTCCCCCACCATTCTTCTTAACCGTGCTTTCTCTTCGAAATTCCATTAGATCTTCTGCCACGGCGATAGCTTCGTCGATGTCTCTAACATTTCTCCTCTTGAGCTCATTATAAGACCAAGATTGTAGTCCATCCATGAAATAAAATAGTTTGTTTTTCTCTTGCATGTCGGGTAACTCTAGCATCAAGCTCGTGAACTCGACTATGTAGTCTCGGATGGATCCACTATGCTTTAGCCCCCGAAGTTTCTTCATCGCTATGTCTTCAGCATTATGTGGGCAAAATTGTCTCTTAAGTTGCCTCTTGAACTCTTCCCGGGTGTCTATGGTGTATAAGCCCTTTTCAATGTCTCTGTGCTTCCTTCTCCACCATAGAGCTGCACTTTCACATAGGTAAAGGACTTCCGTATCGACCTGCGTCTTGTCTTCCTTTACTTGACTAGCATTGAAGTAGCATTCCATCGACCAAAAGAATTCGTCAAGTTCTTTAGATTCGCGTTCTCCTCCATACTTCAATGGTTTTGGTGCGTCCGTGTGTGGAAACTTACTCGCAACAGCTCCTGCGGCAATTGCTGCCTTGCACAAGTTTACTTCGGCTTCCAGCGTAGCTACCTTCTCACGAAAATCATTTCGCATGGTGTTGATAAGTCCAAGGACTTCTTCCTTGATGATACCGATGGTCTCCTTCAATCCATCGCTCGTGTTACTTATCTCTGCAACAAACTGATCGACGATATCCTTCCACTCAAGGATCTCACCGACGCTAATCTCTAACTTTGTAAGCTTGTTATCTAAGCTTGCCAAAGGGTCAACGGATTGGTCCCTCCTCATATACTTCCTTCCTTTCTCTTCGTCGAAAGGGGGACTGTTAGCTACATCACTTCCTCCTTCCATTGCTACGATCTCTTGCTCGTACGAACTCTCGCTCTGATACCATGTGTCATGGGATGACTCTTTTAGACTAGTCAATACCGTGTGCCACTTAGTGCTTCTCCGACTAAGTCAGGCTAACTTCGACGATCTAGATGTACTAATGAACTTAGGAAGCAAGAGTCACGCCAAGGGACACTTCAAGTATGAAAATGAATGCTACAAAGTAAGAAAGAAAGCTTCTATTTTATAACTCAACTTCTTTGCAAGGTAACTTCTCGATGGTTTGGACAAATGAGCCTTTCTCCCTATTTATAGGAACCTTACACCTCCTCAAATGGAAGTTTCTAGGTCCCGATGATTATTGACTAATCTAGAATCTTCTTTATTATATACATGTCCTTTACAAGACTCTAGAATACTTGTCTACGATGCTCTAGAAATCTCTAGGCCTTCCCGACATTATCCAAATCGCTCTTGTATGATCTAGCGTGTTCTAGATCGTTCCAAAGCCTTCCGGTTCGTTCTAGCTTTGTCTAGTGCCTTCATGATTATTCCGGATCGTTCTCCTGTATTCCATGTACATCTATAACATTCTAGCATTATCCAGGGCCCCGTAGAGCATTCTTGATCTCTCCGGAGACTTCTTGAGTATACTTGATCGTTCTGGAGTTCTCTAGACGATGGTGGAATTTTCCAGAAACTTGGTCCGTGACAGTGAGCTCAAAATACCATCATGAAGGTTTGAGATCAATTTTCTACGGTTTTAAGGACTTGGAGGAGGGTAAAGAGGCCATCACTAAAGACTAAATGTGTTTATATAGGGTCCAATACCAAATATTTGGGTTTTCCTCTAACCCTCGTATGTCCCGCGTACACCTCGTACGCCCAGCGTACGAGGTTCCACAATCCCAATACAACCCTCGCAGTACGCTACGCGTACCCTGAAATAGGCATTACGTATCACCCCTCGCACCTATATGCCCCGCGTACTCGGACTTCCCTTCAAACCCTACACCTTTCGAAGGCCATAACTTCTTCGATACACATCCGATCCCAACGATCCGAATATCCACGAAAAGGTAACGATAAGCTCTATGCTTTAAACGACTTGTACCCTCCTTACCATATCCCGATCCAACATCTATTTCCATAGAAGCCCAATCTGACAAATTACCGAAATACCCCTTTAGCTCCAAATCACAACCGAATACCCGGATCATCCAATATATATCATCCACCTCCAAATGAGCCCAAAACTAACTTCTTCAAGGATTCTAAACCTGCTAATACCCAATCCTTGATCACCACCCCGAAATGAAAACGATCTGAAACAGGATGTTACAAATCTCCCCTACTTAAATTAGGTTTCGTCCTCAAAATCATTCCTTACCATTCCCGACACGCCAAACAACCTGAGCAACACGGCCACCACCTCGAGCATACCCCATCCTTCCCCAAGGCATCCGAAGCCAACCCTCTCAGGGCTCCCCAACCCTTAGATAAACGAATCCTTTCACTTCCTGAAAATAATCCCTTGCAAAATAATCGTATCTACTCATACTGAGACTTGAAGTCTCGGGATGGTCTAACTCCCTGGCAGAGCGCCCATACTAAACCATTGTTGGATCCAACCCATTTATTTCCCAACTGACTACTCAACTTCTGATACTTGAGATTCCCATCTGAAGAAGGAACCCTAATACTCTACCCTCAGCCATCAAAAGAATAACCTGCCGATTCGCCTGGGAGCTGAAACTCTACACTATGTCTGACCTCCCGACAGACAGAACCATTACAATTCCAAATTGAACGACCATGCCCGACCGGAACTATCCACTGATATCCGCAAACATAATCCCAGACTACTTTCCAATGCTTAACACCCACTTCGAATACAATATCAACTTCCGACCCAATAGTTGAACCGATAAAGCTGCTCTAACCCATCTGTCAAAACGACTCCAACAACCGTTCAATCCAACAAAGCTATCTCAACCAATCACATTGCACGTGCAATCACTAAGTTCGCTTCACTCCAAGCGAATACTACAAACCGATCTATAGTCACACATCACCTCCGGCCCCCACATCGGCCTATGATCTATCTAAAGACTAAGAACGTTGTGGCTCTCCCACAACCCCACACCTATTTCTACGATGGTACAATTCATCCTAAAGAATGCTACGAGTCAAGTCGTAGACTTCACACACTCCCTCAACCGCTTACCAACCTAGTGGATGATGCAGCTACCCTGCAGTCTTACAGCACTCCCACACTGACTAGTAAATGCTACGACACCCTGCAGTCTTACAACACTCCCACACTGACTAGTGAATGCGATGGTACCCCGCAATCTTACAACACTCCCACACTTTCCATGGGCTCGCCCCACAGTCTTTCCATGGCAGCCATGATGCTGCATGTAGTCAGGTGTCAGATAGACGGTCGAACAAATGATCCACCCGAAAGCGAACAATCATACAAGAACATCACAAACAGGCATTAGACCAAAAAATCTCAGGCTATCCAACTTAGACAATGAGAGATCCCGAACCGTAATCCCCATGGACCTAATCAACCGGTTAAGGCCCTGCTGTCCTAACTGAACTTGATCCATACTCACAACCGCACTTATCTCGGATTCTTTCTGACTGCAAGGAACTCTGGCGTTCCCTCCAAATATAACGATTCAATTTTCGTCATGAGTACGAACCCTATAATGACTCACACTTGGAGCTATCCCCCGAAAGTCCCAAGTGATTACCCCCACTTGGATTATCCACTCTCTTACAACCTCGTAACCGCTAGATTACCGAACCACCACCATACTGAGTTACTAAACTAATACCCCATGCCCAAACATTAATAGGTGACAACACCCAACCAGATTAAGCACTTTACTACTCTCGACGCAGATTGTCGCATCCAAAGCACCTTCCCTCAATACAATTCCACACCCTTGAACAACCCCATCTGACGTCAAAGAACTGATAAGGCCACAATTGGGATAGGTAGATAGTCGATCCGTTGCTCCACTTACTACCAAAACAAACCCGAGTCTTGCAATAATTCTACAATCCAGCAATTTAGGGCAACATACTTGGAAGCCAAGATACACCATCACATAATTTAACGATAGCTTGACACGACCACTGATCTTCAAGTTATACAGCTCGAAACCTTTGAAGTATTCCAACTTATTAATGAAGAACGGAAAATAATCAACGATTGTCAATGCTTTGATGACAACCCAAAACCCCAATATTTACTGAACAAAACCCACGCGAAACTATACATACAAACTCTGAAGTTGATTGACAGACTAATCGTTGCTCTTGGTGGAGTATAGATAGCAATCTACACATCGAACTGGAAAATCCTTCAACAACCAAAACTTGACCCAAACGACCCAACCGCCTCATAACCTGAACATTGGCGAACCCGAAAGAACATTGACCATAACAAGCTCCCTGACCAACGGCTACCTGCCGTGGAGACGCTCATTCATTCCATGCATCATCTCATTCTGCACCTCGCCTTGACCACATCTAGACCCAAGTCTCATATACCCGGACCGCAGATCCCTATAACCCAATGTCCTGAAGCCGCAACTCGAACAGATCAATGATCCTTACAACAAAATGCCCAGTTCTCCCCCACTTAGGGTTCGAACTACCGCAAATTGGCATTCCAACCAGACCGAACTTCAAACTGGCTCGCCATATATACCATACCCGACTCTTGGAGCGTACCATGCAACACATGATGACCTTCTAGATAAAGACCATTCGACTCCAGGCATTCCGAATCTTAGATGGAGACCTCAGAAACTTCCCAACGCGGCTGCCTCCAATCACCAAGAATCTCATACAGTTACACAAGAAGATATTTGGATAGTCCTAAACTAGCACCGACTCTTTTATCCGGGAAATATAGACTATCACACACTTCATTTTTGAATCCTCAACCAACACCCCATTGCAAGAATCGACAAAGAAACAGGAGACCTCACCCTCACAGTCGATACGTAGCATAGACTATGAGGGTTGTCGTTTCCGATACACTCCTCCCGATCACCTGAAACAGTTGCTAGATTATGCCTTACTATACTCAAATAAGGCATATCCTTATCCTCATCTTTCATTGTCCCCACTGTAATGACTCACTTACGGCATAAGAGATACCTCAAGGCAATCATACCACAAGAACCCCTTGGTGCAAATACCGCAACTATTTGGTACCCTACGGGGTCTACCTCTAAATTCTGAAATTAGAAGCTCGCTCTCTCTTCCTTCCAATACGAAAAAACTGGAATAATAGAATCCTCGCCATAGAAAATGATATCATAAACCATCGGCCGATCACTCAACTCGGACTGCAATTCCTCAAACAGCTCGTCACATCCACTTCCCTTTTGAGTCATGCGACTCAAGATGGCACCCCACCGATCAAATCCTTTGAGACCTAAATTCAACTTTCTCGCAAGGTCTACTCCAATCAAACCTAACTGGCATGGTCCTCGGGCCCAACAATCACAAGGACCATTCTCAGTCTGAACAACCGCAGCCGGATAACCGGTAAAGACGGAAACATACACTGCAATGAATCATGGCACCCAAACCATGTTATCTACTCTCAAGCTGCTACTTAGAAGCACTGGAATTCTCCTCGATAAGAGTATGAATCCTCTGCTTTCAGTAGTATGGGCCCAATACTACCTTCCACATCTATCCATACTTTCCTCGAGAATCATTCCAGATTTTCTAGGTAGCTACTTAACTCCACTATCGACCAATTCAATTCCACATACCCGCTCTCTAGAGAATACTCACCGCTAAACAACACACTCATCAGACTGAAATTACTCCCTAGGCTCTCCTAGGATTCCCTTCACTCCTTTTTCCGCCATCAGCTGCAAAAGGAAATCCCTTTAATACCTACTAACTACTTCTCGAATACAATTACATGCTACATGCACTAGATAATTCTTCGACTGCAAGATCCCACCCTACAATGGATAGAATCAAATGAGAGTTGCGCAATAGGGCTAAATCTAACCTTCTAAAATTATCTAATCCCTGCAACATGCAACCTAACGTATTCGATTAATAGTTAGCCGATATTAATGGAAGTCTCTAAAAGCACAAAGAAAGAAACATCCGGGCATCAAGCAACCTCTACCAGCACATAACCTAAACACACTATCCAAACCAACACATGAAACCACACTAGCATACAACCCCAACTACTCTAACCACAACACAAAATGCATCATCGAACTCAGGAAATCCTACCTCACAACTCATGGAGATCACTAATCATAAGCATGCAACACTCCCAACTCACATAACATGCATAAAGGCATCTCTCCTAAGCAGGCACACTAGCATGAAATACTGAGCAGATCCCTAGCCCTAAACTAGCATGCAATTCTATTAGCTCATAAAAAAAACTCATCGCATCACATAACCAAGTAAGGGTATTTTGGGAAATCACCGCTCAGGCTCTAGCTGATAGTACACACCGTTTTGGAAATGCTTTTGTAACTCTTTAATTTACTTATAATATCGTGTGATGAAAAATCATTTCTTTTGAAAAGTTATCAACTCCTCAGTTTGAGTCCAGACACACCCGAGGGTGTGCCCGAATCCCTTAAACCTAGGCTCTGATACCAAATTGTAACACCTCAAATTTAAAAACAAAATTTTCATTTGTAGTTCACCAAACATTATTCATAAATCCAAGTCATCACATAATTATAAATCATTATTAAAAAACAATATCAGTGTATCCCAAAATCCACAAGACATCATAAGCCGACGAATGTGTATAATCATGCCTCCACCTTCCCAGAATCTACAAAAGTACATGAAACATATTTAAATCAAAACTGTAAGCACGAAGATTAGTGAGTTCTCCAAATACCACATATACAAATAGTTAGCCTCTCATGGCTAGATCTCGATAAGGACCCTCCGGTCACGTGTCTCAGTGAAGACCCTCCGGTCTCACGTCTCGGTATGGACCCTCCGGTCATAACTCAATATATACACATAATAATATAACAACATAAGTCAAAAAGATAGAATGCGTAATAACACATATCTCAGTATAAACAAACAAGACCCTCCGGTCAATAATACGAATAAGACCCTCCGGTCAATAGCATGAATAATACCCTTCGGTTAATAACACGAATAAGACCCTCCGGTCACACATAAATTACCACACATGTAAGTATAGTGAGAAGACTCGCCTTGCATTGCCGGAACACACATACGATCTTTGGTTGTTTGATGACAGATTCCCCGAACTGTCAATATCAAAACAACACCCAATCAAAATCCAATACTCCATACATGGGGTAAAATGACCATTTTACCCCTGGCCTAATTCTATCCCAGACTAAGACCAAAATCCATAATACAAAAGGCCCAACACTAACTAATCTTCCAAGGCCCACTTATGGCCCAATTTTCCAAATTGGGCCCAAACCCCTCCAATGGGCCTTACCCTACAACCCAATAATTTCCTTAGACCAAATAGTCTGCTTTCAGATGGCCCACTAAGGCCTAAATAAACTAGATCCATGAACTGGCCCAAACCAAGGCCCAAAAATGCGAAATTCATTCTGACTGAGTACGCAGGGCGTACTCAGTTGTACTGTCACACCCCCAAACCAGAGCGGCGGAAACGTCCGGAGGTGGATGACTTCATGTTAAGTATCACAACACATGCATTATAGTAATCATGGTACAACAACCATTGCATTTAATAAAAGTATAAGTTTTACATGTGTGTTCAATCATTGTATATTGACACCAAAATACACACACACACACACACATATATATATATATATATATATATATATATATATATATATATATATATATATATATATATATATATATATATATATATATATATATATATATAAACAAAAGACGCAACTCTAAACTGCTCTATCTTTAAAAGCTTTGGAAGGTACCTGTTTATTGGTTCCCTGAGAATACAAGTATTTTGAAAAGAGAGTATCAACATTTAAGTTGAGTGAGTGCATAAGTATTTATGTTTAAAAGTTTTCTAACTGATCCTTGCAAGAGAGAGTGTGTTCATTGTTCCAGAAAATCTTATATGTAACTTAAAAGTAGTTTTAATCCCATAAAATCTTTATGTGTGAGTATTATTGTACCATAAAATGGTGTAACTTAGTTTCAGTAAAGCTATAAAGTAGTATAACATAACTTTAATTCAATAAAACTATATAAAGAATGTTTTCTGTACTGTTTATGTTTTTTCGAATTATACTTTTTGAAAATCCTGTAAAGTGAGTATGCCGGGCTCCACCAGCTGTAATTTGTATTATTGTAAAACCAGTACTTTGTATTCGTAGCCTTTGGTTTATTTAATTATACACTAATCGTATTTGTTCATACACATTTGTTTTGCTCTCTATCTGGAGATTCAGGTTATAATATTAGGACTTTAACTGTATTGCCTAAATGAATAAGCAACTAAATATTGTCTCACAAAAAGCATATTGACGATTACATATATAACAAATGATTAAAAGTCGTTTTTAAACAAATGATAAACTGATAATATGATCTTTCTCTAGTATTCTCGAATGTAAAGTATTTGTACAAGAGTAATCTATTAAACTTTGTATAACTAGTCCGTGATAATAGTTTAAGAGTTCAATAAATTCTACCTATTATAATTTATATATGTTTTCTCTTTGATATATAATATTCATGAAAGTATCCCCTTTGCTCGACATGTTACAAAGGGAATATTAATCTGATTAAATTAACTTTTAAATTAACTTATATATATATATATATATATATATATATATATATATATATATAAACTTATTTTCTACTCTGAGCCCACATCCAAACAAGGAAAAGGGAAATAAAACGAATTATTAGTCCTAAGCCCTTTAAATCTTATTTATCTTATATATATATATATATATATATATATGATGTTGGCAGAATATAAGTTAAAAGAGTTTGTAAAATATTTTAAAAATTATTTGATTGTAAACACAATATTCTTGTGTTTAGACTTGTATTCCCCCCCTAAAACAGTGAAAATGGTAAAAATCAGGGGTATGAACTCGCTTGATAGGTGGTGATTCGGGCAGCGTTTTGTTTCTAGAAAGGACTTTACTTGATGAAACAGAGATTTTTTGATGAAAAGTTGGCTTCACACAGGCAGAGTTTCAGGTAAAGATTGAGGACTTCGGGGCTTCGGGGCATGCTTCAGGTGGTAAGGAGGTTCTCGGGACTTCGGAGGGTTTAGAGAGGCTTAAATGAGTGTTTAAGAGGAGAGAGGTTTTGAAATTTGTAAACCAAACTCGGAAGCCTCACATCCTATTTATAGGAGGCTGAGGTCCAGTATTACGCTGGGCGTAATATTCATGTACGCTGGGCGTACAACTGAAAACCTCAGTACGCTGGGCGTACTTCTCATACGCGGGGCGTACTAGATTGAGTCTTATCCGATCTTCGGACGTGGTGAGGCTACGAGATACGCGTCGAGGCTAGTCCGATTACGCTGGGCGTAATCTTTTCGTATGCGGGGCATAGTGGCTACCTGGCTTCGGACGTGTCGATTGAGTGAGACATGTGTTGCATGCGAAGAAAGAGGCGACGTGGTCAATCCGAGGCCTAGCTTCCGAGTACGTTGGGCGTACTCTTGTACGCGGGGAGTACTTCTATTTTTCAAACTTCAAAAGTTCGTATCTTTCGCATACGAGCTCTATTTTTGACGTTCTTTATATCCACGCGTAGGTGATACCATGCTCTACGACTTTCGTTTAGACTCTGTCGACTAATTTTGAATTTATTTTTAAAGTTATATTTTTAACAGGCTGGGACAGGAAAAGTCCGTTAAAAATTCATAACTTCTTCATCCGACGTCTGTTTTCATCTGTCTTTTTATCGTTGTACTACTATTGACAAGATCTCCGATTCTCGTTTAGGTTATTTTGGCCAAAAGTTGTTCGATCTAAATTTCGAGTTTCGGGCTGCGTACTGCTATGCCAAATCTTAGAAAATTCGTAACCTCATCACACGAAGTCAGATTTGGATGTTCTTTTTATGTACGCGCTCGGTTTGACGTATGCTAGGACTTTCATTTAGATCGTTAAAGGTAAAAAGTATTTTATCGAAGATTCACTTTTTACGCTAAACAACGTTTTGCCAGTTTTGTCGCGGATCTTCGATTGGTCATAACTTCTTTGTTATAACTCGGATTTCAATATTCTTTATATTTCCGGAATTCTTGTCACGACCACTACGACTTTTCTCATAGATATCATGTTTATTTAACAACTTATTTTTGAGGATCAAATACGTAAATGCACATAATGTTCAAATAATTTCTCTTTATTACTTTAAAAACTAGTTACAAGTTAATCTAAACTACTACATTGATTTGAAATAACGAGTTGTTACATTATCCCCCCGTTAGAGAGAATTTCATCCCGAATTAAGACTACAAAAATATACTGTAAGACTATGGAAAGAGATGCGGGTATTTTTGTTTCATTTGATCCTCCCGCTCCCAAGTGAATGCAGGTCCTCGCTTTGCATTCCAGCGAACCTTCACTATCGGGATACAGATTTGTTTGGTTCTCTTTACTTCCTTGTCTAGAATTTCTACTGGTTCTTCCACGAAGTTTAGGTTCTCGTTAATATCGATTTCATCGAGTGGGATAACAAGAGTCTCATCGGATAAGCATTTCTTTAGGTTAGACACGTGAAAGATTGGATGTATGTTACTGAGTTCTTGAGGTAACTTGAGTTTGTAAGCTACTGGACCGATTCTATCAAGAATCTCGAACGGTCCAATGTACCTTGGATTCAGTTTGCCACGCTTTCCAAAGCGTATCATGCCCTTCCAAGGTGAAACCTTCAACAGGACGCGCTCTCCAACCTGGAATTCCAAGGGTTTTCTCCTTTTGTCTGCGTAGCTTTTCTGTCTGTCTCTGGAGGCTTTAAGTTGCTCTCGAATTTGTACTATCTTCTCAGTAGTTTCTCGAATGATTTCTGGACCAGTGAGAGTGCTGTCTGGAATTTGACCTCTAGCCAGTTGCGTGTCACCCACTTCAGCCCATCACAGAGGTGATCTGCACTTGCGACCATAGAGAGCTTCGAATGGAGCAACCTTAATGTTAGTATGGTAACTGTTATTGTACGAAAACTCGACTAGTGGTAAATGGGTATCCCATGCTTTACCAAAGTCGATAACACACGCTCTCAGCATGTCTTCTAACGTTTGAATCGTTCTCTCACTCTGTCCGTCGGTCTGTGGATGGAAGGCTGTACTCATGTCCATCCTAGTTCCCAGAGATTTCTGTAGTGACTGCCAGAAATGTGAAGTGAATCTACTATCTCGGTCAGAGATAATAGATATTGGTACACCGTGCAGTCTAACTATCTCCCTTATGTACGTTCTAGTTAGCTTCTCCATCTTGTCTATTTCCTTTATTGGTAAAAAGTGAGCGGATTTGGTTAATCTGTCGACGATTACCCAAATAGTATCATAACCATCCGTTGTTTTCGGTAACTTAGTTATGAAATCCATTGTAATCCGTTCCCACTTCCATTCGGAGATTTCTGGTTGTTGTAGTAGGCCTGAAGGCTTTTGATACTCTACCTTGACTTTGGCACAAGTAAGACATTTGCCTACAAAGGTAGCAATCTGAGCCTTCATGTTTGGCCACCAATAAAGTTTCTTAAGGTCAAGATACATCTTGTCTGAACCTGGGTGAATGGAGTATCGCGTCTTATGTGCTTCGTTCATGACAACCTCTCTATAACCACCGAACTTTGGTGTCCAGATCCGGTTCATGAAGTATCGGGCTCCATCACCTTTGATGTTTAAGTTTTTGTCCATTCCTCTTAAAGATTCACCTGCCACATTTTCGGGTTTCAAGGCCTCAAGTTGAGCCTCTTTGATCTGTGTGAACAGATGTGAATGGATAGTCATGGTCAATGACTTTACTCGACATCCTGAGTATTCTTTTCTGCTAAGGGCATCAGCTACTACATTGGCTTTACCAGGATGATAACGAATTTCGCATTCGTAATCGTTTAGTAGCTCCACCCAACGTCGTTGTCTCATGTTCAGATCTTTCTGGTCGAATATATGCTGAAGAATTTTATGGTCGGTGAATATTATGCATTTTGTGCCATATAGATAGTGTCTCCAGATTTTTAGAGCAAATATCACTGCTCCCTGTTCAAGTTCGTGAGTTATATAATTGACCTCATGTGTTTTAAGCTATCTCGAGGCATAGGATATGACCTTTCCTCGCTGCATAAGAACACAGCCAAGCCCTTGGTTAGATGCATCGTAGTATACTACGAAGTCTTCTGTCCCTTCTGGTAGAGACAAGATAGGTGCGCTGCACAGGGCTCGCTTCATCGTTAGGAACGCTGTTTCTTGTTTCTCTCCCCAGCTAAAAGTTACACCCTTTTGTGTCAGGGTGGTGAGTGGCTTAGCAATTCGAGAGAAATTCTGAATGAATCTGCGATAGTAGCCAACAAGGCCAAAAAATTGGCGGATTTCTGTAGGCGTTTTGGGTATTGACCAGTTCTCGATTGCCTTTATTTTGGAAGGGTCCACGTGTATTCCATCTTCACTGACCATGTGACCTAGAAATCCTACCTTCCAAATCCAAAATTCTCACTTTGAGAACTTCGCATATAGCTTCTCTGCCCTCAATGTTTGCAAGACTTGTCGGAGATGTTGGCTATGCTCCTCCTTACTTCGTGAGTAGATAAGGATATCATCTATGAAGACTATTACGAATTTGTCCAAGTAAAGACGGCCCACTCTGTTCATCAAGTCCATGAACACTGCAGGTGCATTTGTTAATTCGAAAGGCATCACTACAAACTCATAGTGACCATAACGAGTTCGGAAGGATGTTTTGGGAATATCTTCCTCTAAAACTCGTAACCGGTGATACCCGGATCTTAAGTCAATCTTTGAGAAGTAGCTTGCTCCTTGAAGTTCGTCGAACAAGTCATCAATACGAGGTAAAGGGTATCGGTTCTTGATGGGAAGTTTATTTAGCTCGCGGTAGTTTATGCACATGCGGAAAGATCCATCCTTCTTCTTCATGAACAAGACCGGTGCTCCCCAAGGTGAGAAGCTTGGTCTAATGAATCCTTTTCTAAGAAGTTCGTTCAGTTGGCTAGATAGTTCCTGCATTTCTAATGGTGCAAGACGATAAGGTGATTTGGCTACTGGGGTAGCTCCAGGAATTAAGTCGATTCTGAATTCGACTTGTCTTTCAGGAGGGACGATAAGGTGATTTGGCTACTGGGGTAGCTCCAGGAATTAAGTCGATTCTGACGATAAGGTGATTTGGCTACTGCAGAAGTGACCTACAGAATTGGGCAGTGTGCCCTTTTCTGTTGCAGTTTCTACATTGCATCTCACGGCAATTTCCATTATGATGGAAATTACACTTGTTGCACTTCGGTAATTTACCAGCATACTGCTTTGCTGGTGCAGGAGCAGCAGGAATAGCAGCAGGAACAGTAGCATCATGAACTGCTACTATCTGTTGTTTCTTGGAAGGCTCTTGGGAAGATTGACCCTTCCTTTTGTTCCATGGCTTCTTCTTGTTGTTGTTGTTGTTGTTGTTGTTGTTATTGTTGTTGTTGTTTTTGTTGCCTTTGGGTTGTTCCAGAGCAGCATTCATGAAGCCCTAACGAACTCCATGATCTATTAGAGAATGCACCAATTGTTTGGCACTATCGAAAGTAATAGGCTTAAAAGCTAACACACTTCCTTGGATCTGAGGGGATAATCCCCAGATATACCTTTTGTGTTTCTTGCTCTCCAAAGGAACCATTCCAGGACATAGGATCGTCAGATCGCTGAACCTATTAGTATAAGATACTATGTCTGTACCAGTCATGGTAAGACCCCAAAGCTCTTGCTCGGGCTTTTGTACTTCACCCCTTGGGCAATACTCCTGCATCATTATCGCTTTCAGATTCTCCCAGATCACCGAGTTAGCCGCTGTCAGAGTCAGTGACTTTGCATGGCCGTTCCACCATGTAAGAGCTCGATCGGAAAAAATGCAGGCAACAAATTTCACCTTGCTACCTTCAGGGCACGAGCAGATTTCAAAGACTGCTTCAATTTTCTCTATCCATTGAGTTAGAGCCAAGACTCCACCAGTCCCATTAAAGGTCCTAGGTTTGGCATTTGTGAAGTCCTTATATGTACACTCCCGTGGGTGTCCATGGTTTTCTTTATGATTTAAAGGATGAGCACTACTCCCAGATCCACTGGCATCATGTGTATTCATGTGTGTCATGGCGGCTGCCATGGCTGCAGTGATTGCTGCCTGAAACATAGCAGTATTAAATTGTGGAGGTGGCGGTGGAGGTGGATGTGGTGTCAGAGTTGCATTGACATTTACACGTCTTGGGTTTCTTCTTGGGGGCATCTTTCTGTCAAAGAATTAACAATGAATAGGTGATAAGTTTTTGATAATAACTGTAAGTCGGATGTTAATAACTATAAATTTTAGTTTATTGTATGCATTATGACCGACTTTACATTTGTTTTGCATTCAATTCATAATAATAGTTTATACATAAAAAGATAAACTTATGAATTTCGATGTGATAACCAATGAAGTAAAATGCTAGTCAATTACTTTGATATATATATTGATACATAATGTTACTGGAAAATTTGACCTTATTACTGGTCTAAAGTACATCAAAGTTTAAAGAAAACTTGACAACATTATATTTCCGTGATTAGTATAGAAGTCTAATAACAGGGTTTGGTTATACATAGATAAGATTAATATTAACATATATATATATATATATATATATATATATATATATATATATATATATATATATATATATATATATATATATTCGAAGTCCTAGCTTATATCAAAATTGGAAGTAGTGTAAATGCTACTTGCGGCGAGCACTACGCCCAACACTGGACTCTGCTCGCTGGTGTTCTGTTTCCATTAAACGCCTTTCCAGGGCAATCTGATGCTCCCTTAGTGATCTTATTTCATCTTGGGCAGCATTCACTTGTCCTTGTAGTACTTCGGTGTGAGTTCGGGTTTGATCATGAACTTCATCTAGACGACTAATATCAACAGTGTTAATCTGGGCAGTTGCATTTACTCAAGGATTCGGTTTATTGAAACCTGTGCCTGATCAGTTTGGCAAGAAATACGATGTACTATGACAGGGAGATCCCTGTCGGCTGAACCTCCTCTAGAGAGGTCATAAAAGCCTCTTTCCATCCCATAAGGAGGGCGTTGGCCTTGTTGTCGACTCCAGTGGTGCAAGTATGCGGCCCATACTGGTGTTGGCCCTTGAAAATCTTGTCCTATTGTGAGGTGTTGGTCGGATGGTGGGGGTTGTATACTTCAGGTTCTGTGTTAATGCCATCAGAATCTTCTTCTTCTTCTTCCTCTTCTTCCTCCACTGGTTCCTCTTCTTCTTCTACTATTTCTTCTGGATCCTCCTCCAGATCTTCTACTATCCATCCATTATTCCCTTGATTATGGAAATAGGGATCTCCATGCGGAGGATCTCCTATCATAATATCTGTACGAGAATTTAAAAGTAAGATGCACAGAAGGAATTTAGTTTTATATTATTATAAAATATTCCTATATACTACTTTAAATTTGTATGTTAAAGGTTTTCTATATGATTTATCGGTAAGTTTTACACTTGTCGCGACACTACCATCACTCCCAAACACATGTTGATCATATCTCAAATAAATATAGTTGATCAGGCTATATTGATCCCAGATATGATTACATAACTGTCCAGGTTTAACTGCAGTGTCCAACATCCAAATACTTTTATGTTGTTATGTCTGTGATGTTTTTCTTGTATATATATGAGTGTTAGTATACTTTTTATAAAATACTTATATTTTAAAAGTATACTTGCAGTTAGACCACTTCGGCCCCATTGTATTTATAGTTTGTATATCTTTTTTGAATTGATATATTGTGTTCACTATAAACAATGCTCTGATACCAATCTGTCACACCCCCAAACCGGAGCGACGGAAACGTCCGGAGGTGGATGACTTCATGTTAAGTATCACAACACATGCATTATAGTAATCATAGTACAAAAACCATTGCATTTAATAAAAGTATAAGTTTTACATGTTTGTTCAATCTTTTTATATTGACACCAAAATACATACATATAAACAAAAGACGCAACTCTAAATTGATCCGTTTTCAAAAGCTTTGGAAGGTACCTGTTTATTGGTTCCCTGAGAATACAAGTATTTTGAAAAGAGAGTATCAACATTTAAGTTGAGTGAGTGCATAAGTATTTATGTTTAAAAGTTTTCTAACTGATCCTTGCAAGAGAGAGTGTTTATTGTTCCAGAAAATCCTGTATTTTCTGATGTAACTTAAAAGTAGTTTTAATCCCATAAAACCATTCTGTGTGAGTATTATTGTACCATAAAATGGTGTAACTTAGTTTCAATAAAACTATAAAGTAGTATAACATAGCTTTAATTCAATAAAACTATATAAATAATGTTTTCTGTATTGTTTATGTTTTTTCCAAGTTTTGTAATTATACTTTTTGAAAATCCTGTAAAGTGAGTATGTCGGGCTCCACCAGCTGTAATTTGTATTATTGTAATACCAGTACTTTGTATTCGTAACCTTTGGTTTAATTAATTATACACTAATCGTATTTGTTCATATATTTTTGGTGAGTTATTATAACCATACTATGACTAACTGCCTGCTATGACAATCTGTAGGCGTCAGAACTGTTAATGACATTTGTCACTCATAGGCATGCCTGCCCGGCTGTAGCTAACAGTCTGAGTGCGGGATTGTCAATCCTGTATAGATCTATACACATTTGTTTTGCTCTCTATCTGGAGATTCAGGTTATAATATTAGGACTTTAACTGTATTGCCTAAATGAATAAGCAACTAAATATTGTCTAACAAAAAGCATATTGACGATTACATATATAACAAATGATTAAAAGTCGTTTTTAAACAAATGATAAACTGATAATATGATCTTTCTCTAGTATTCTTGAATGTAAAGTATCTGTACAAGAGTAATCTATTAAACTTTGTATAACTAGTCCGTGATAATAGTTTAAGAGTTCAATAAATTCTACCTATTATAATTTATATATGTTTTCTCTTTGATATATAATATTCATGAAAGTATCCCCTTTGCTCGACATGTTACAAAGGGAATATTAATCTGATTAAATTAACTTTTATATTCATATATATATATATATATATATATATATATATATATATATATATATATATATAATATAATATAATATAATTAAAATTGAAATAACATTCAGACAAATAATTCTACTCTGAGCCCACATCCAAACAAGGAAAATGGAAATAAAACAAATTATTAGTCCTAAGCCCTTTAAATCTTATATATATATATATATATATATATATATATATATATATATATATATATATATATATATATATAGAGAGAGAGAGAGAGAGAGAGAGAGAGAGAAGTAAGTTCAAATAAAAACAGTAAATAATGTGAGAACGTAAAAACACTATGTTTCTGTTGTTATTCTGTAATGAATGTTGTATATGTGTATTGTTGAAATAATTCTAATATGAATATTAACGTTTGATTATTTATATATTCATTAGAATGTTATTATTGTATTATAAATTTATATTTGTGCATTTTTGTAGTAAATTCTAATTTTAGTTTTAACATGTAACTATTCATTTATTCATTGCTGAATAATGACATAAAGTTGTGGATAAAAAATTCAATTCAGAATAATAACATAAAAATAGTGTTTTTACGTTCTCACATTATTTACTGTTTTTATTTGAACTATCCCCTATATATATATATATATATATATATATATATATATATATATATATATATATGATTTTTGCAAAATATAAGTTAAAAGAGTTTATAAAATATTTTAAAAATTATTTGATTGTAAACACAATATTCTTGTGTTTAGACTTGTATTTCCCCCCTAAAACAGTGAAAAATGGTAAAATGCAGGGGTATGAACTCACTTGATAGGTGGTGATTCGGGCAGCGTTTTGTTTCTAGAAAGGAGTTTACTTGATGAAACTGAGAGTTTTTGATGAAAAGTCGGCTTCAAGCGGGCAGAGTTTCAGCTAAAGATTGAGGACTTCGAGGCTTACTTCAGGTGGTAAGGAGGTTCCCGGGACTTCGGAGGGTTTAGAGAGGCTTAAATGAGTGTTTAAGAGGAGAGAGGTTTTGAAATTTGTAAACCAAACTCGGAAGCCTCGCATCCTATTTATAGGAGTTGAGGTCCAGTATGACGTTGGGCGTAATATTCATGTACGCTGGGCGTACAACTGAAAACCTCAGTACGCTGGGCGTACTCCTCGTACGCGGGGCGTACTAGATTGAGTCTTATCCGATCTCCGGACGTGGTGAGGCTACGATATACGCGTCGAGGCTAGTCCGATTACGCTGGGCGTAATCTTTTCGTACGTGGGGCGTAGTGGCAACCTGGCTTCGGACATGTCGATTGAGCGAGACACGTGTTGCATGCGAAGAAAGAGGCGACGTGGTCAATCCGAGGCCTATCTTCCGAGTACGTTGGGAGTACTCTTGTACGTGGGGCGTAGTTTTATTTTTAAAACTTCAAAAATTCGTATCTTTCCCATACGAGCTCCGTTTTTGACGTTCTTTATATCCACCCGTAGGTGAGACAATGTTCTACAACTTTCGTTTAGACTCCGTCGGCTAATTTTGACTTTATTTTTAAAGTTATATTTTTAACAGGCCGGGACAGGAAAAGTCTGTTAAAAATTCAGAACTTCTTCATCCGACGTCCGTTTTCGTCTGTCTTTTTATCGTTGTACTACTATTGACGAGATCTCCGATTCTCGTTTAGGTTATTTTGGCCAAAAGTTGTTCGATCTAAATTTCGAGTTTCGGGCTGCGTATTGCTATGCCAAATCTTAGAAAATTCGTAACCTCATCACACGAAGTCAGATTTGGATGTTCTTTTTATGTACACGCTCGGTTTGACGTATTCTAGGACTTTCATTTAGATCGTTAAAGGTAAAAAGTATTTTATCGAAGATTCACTTTTTACGCTAAACAGCGTTTTGCCAGTTTTGTCGCGGATCTTCGATTGGTCATAACTTCTTTGTTATAACTCGGATTTTAATATTCTTTATATTTCCGGAATTCTTGTCACGACTACTACGAATTTCCTCATAGATATCATGTTTATTTAACAACTTATTTTTGAGGATCAAATAAGTAAATGCACATAATGTTCAAATAATTTCTCTTTATTACTTTAAAAACTAGTTAAAAGTTAATCTAAACTATTACATTGATTTGAAATAACGGGTTGTTACATGTACACTGCGTGTACACGCTTGATGTCTTGTACGCCCATCGTACTCCTCTATTAAGCCACTTTTGTCATTAAGCACTTAATGCTCAAGATCAGGAGTCCAAACCTTAGATCTACTTCTTAAAGAACGTTTAGACCCATAAAGTTATTGACTTGATGAATTTGCATGCCTCAAAAAAACCCAACATCAACTTAAAGCTTCAAAATTTCACCAAATGGACACCAACTCATACATGGGGGTTTCCAAACCCTAAAGGGGGCAACTTTATGCATTAAGAACTCCAAAAACACCAAGAGTGGCAACTCATAGTGTTGAGTATATGGGTTGCGCCATTGGGCTTAGTTAGTTCGGTCCATTTGTATTCACGGTTTGGGCATGTCCAGTCGTGTTTTGTTTTAGGGTTTGGTATATATAGTGCATGCATGCATTATATTAATTACGCTTCTTGAATATTTCCTTTAACAAGTACTGTAACCCTAG
Source organism: Lactuca virosa (assembly GCF_052849685.1). Classification (NCBI taxonomy): domain Eukaryota; kingdom Viridiplantae; phylum Streptophyta; class Magnoliopsida; order Asterales; family Asteraceae; genus Lactuca; species Lactuca virosa. Next base: position 245,198,977 of record NC_136427.1, read on the forward strand.
CACGCCTCTAAAGTAGAAGTTCTTCATCGAGCTCTTCTGAGGTGTTGTTGTTTTAATCATTCGACATTCGTTTGATTCATAGTGGTGTTCATTGCTCTCTATTACTTGTTATTGTCTTATTGATATCTGTTTGAATCTATCGATCTTAGAGAATATTATTCTCATAAATTGGTATCAGAGTAGGAGGCTGTGTAAATCATACGCATCTCTTCTGTTTGAAGAATTTTCTTAGGGTTTCCGCTTTTATTGGATCTGTCAAGACGTCATTCCTTCATTGACGTTGTTCATAGATCTCGATATTACCCTATTCAATCTTTACAAGTCTGATTCTTAGCAGATATCTGAAAAAGGTCATCATGTCTCACGAAGATTCACAAACCAATCCGATCAATATCTCCAACAGCATTGGATCTACAACCAGAATCCCGATTCTATACACTTAAGATTATGAAGTTTGGACGCATCACTTTGAGGACTACGTCGTTGGTTCTGAAGACAATGGTTATCTTATCTGGGAAGAAATAACATTGGGTCCTTTTGTTCATTCTTGTACAAATAGAACTATTAAGACTCAAAAGGAGTACCACAAACTCTTAACTGATGTGGAGAAGATTCCTCAAGACGAAAAAGATAAGTTGATGTGTAATGTTAAAGCCATGAGAATGATCCGATTTGCTTTACAGTCTGATACTTTTCGTTTGGTAAGCCCATACACCACGGCAAAAGAGATCTGGGATAGACTTAAAGAGCTGTATTCCACTGATGAAGACCTAGAGCATTCTATCCAAACTCTATTGCTCTCTGAGTTCGGTGCTTTCCAACAAAAGCCAGATGAAAAACTTATTCAGGCATTCGATCGTTTCAACCATCTTTTGAGCAAGATGATCAAGCACGACAATGGAAGAGAAGTGATCGAACAGAAGGTCACATTTATGAATGGTTTAAGACCCGAATGGATGGCTGTGGTATCAACGGTGAAGGCTCACGAGCAATTTAAAACCTATTCACTGGCGAAAATGGTAGGTATTCTCAAGTCTCATGAAAGTGTTGTGACAAAGGAAGCGAAAGTGGTGTCTAGTATGGGATCCATGGCCCTTCTCTCTAAGGCGAAGAATGTGGCAGAGGATGAAGAAGAGTCAGAGATGTCAGAATGTGATCTGACAAGCGAAGAGTATGCAATGATGGTTTCCAGCCCGAAGCGGTTTGCTCACAAAAAGTTTCCTATTGCCAAGAACCGAAACTGGCAGGGAAGCTATAGCTCAGAAAAGGCAAAAGAGGAGATTAAAAATATTCCTCAGAAAGAAGAAGAGAAGAAGGAGAGCAAACTGTTAGGAGACTCCGGATACGATTGCAACTTCTGCCATGGCAAAAACCACTTTGCTAAAGATTGTATGTTAAGAAAGCTATCGGAGAAGAAGGAGGGTGAAGACAATGAAGCATACTATATGCGCAAGCTGGAGGAGATAAAGAAGAAGAAAGCCTCTAACAGTTCAATAAATGCTTTGATTGTGCAGGAGAACGTTGTGGATGATGAGTTCGGCGGCGTAGAGGTCTGGTCTACAGACTCTGAAGATGAAGAAGTACGTAAACCCACACATGGCAAGGCATTTGTGGCGAAAGAAAAGAGTTTTGAGTTTGCTGGGAGATGCTTGATGGTGACAGCTGGAGTGTCACAAATGAGGGGCTACACAACCGAAGGCGAGTATGATGAGGCGAATCGGAAGGAAGATAAGTGTTTTGTTGCCAAACCTGTGAGCGAGAGGATCAACGACTGCTATTAGTTGATCAAGAAGGTACAATTCATTCTCGAATCACTTAAAATACCTGTAACAAACTATGAAAAGGAATTAAACGATTTGAAATTCAAATTCTCTAGTTTAAGTGGTAGTCTAATGCAAACACGCCTCACAAATGCTAACCTAACCGATCAAATTAGCAGGGCGACATCCAAGAATGAGGAGCGAAGGATGTGGATAGAGAGGACAAAGTTAGAGTTAGTTAGGACGAGAGATGAAGTTATTTATTTGCAACGTGATAACTTGAAACTTATGAAACAAAGAAATATTTTTTGCTTGATTGCTAAACGTTTATATACTAATATTACTCAATTGCATTTAGACTGTGAAATCGGCAAAAAGATTCACAAAATGATTTTGCCCTTCCTGGAGTTAAAGGAGGACGAAGTTGATATTGATGGTTATAACTGTGAATCTATTGTTTCTTCAGATAAAATCTCTGACGCCTACAGGGTTGGTCTGGACAAAATCGAGTCCTTTATCAAGTCCAAAGACCATAAGGACATGCTTAAAAATCTTTTGGACGAGAATGATAAATTGAAAATCAAGACCGAAACCATACAGAAATTTGACTCATTGAATGCCAAGTTAAGTTCAGAAAACAAAAAAAATCAATGTTGAAAACACTTATGAATTTGACGAGGACAGTGATATGAGTGAAATTTCTGTAGAGGATGTGGTTGACTGTTCAGAATTTGTCAAGAGCGAAACCGAACCTTCCAAAGGTCTTATATTTGAGAATTCGGTTGAGTTCGCTCGAGTGTCCCAAGATAAATCCAAAGTTCTGAAACCGAAAGCAGTGGTTTATCAAAAGGTACAAACTGTACCAAATCAGGTATACACCACGACAGGGGTTACTCAAAAACACACAACCGAACTGACAGCCATAGTAAACGAAGATAATGCAGGTGGTTGTGATAATTATTTTTGGTCTGCTCCAATCGAAAATGCAGATGAGACTTTCGGTTTATCAGAGAGAAACTTATGGAGGGTTAAAGGCAGATACGTGGCAGAACCACTCAACAAGCCTACAAGCTTTGATGTACCAAGCACAAGTGGTACCAAAGAAATCCCAAGCGAACCAATGAAGGTTGCAAGCGAAACCTCTTCAATAAAGAGCGAAACTCATGCTGAGAGACCTAAGCCAAGAGCAAACATACACAAGTCTCAAGAGCAGCTTGCTGAACAAAAACGCCAGCGAAAGAAAAGATATCAAAAGAATCTCAATGAAAGGAAGCAGTTTTGGAACTCCCAAAACTCCAATTATGTTCGCACAGAAAAGGCGTCAAATCTCAAGGAGAAAGCTGGATCAAAGGATAATTCTGATCCATACACTCTCTGCCAATCCTACAGTCAAGCGAACCGAAAGCCTAGTTTTGGTCCCAATCCTTGCATCGACAAGAACCGAAAGACTAGTTTCGGTCCCCAAGACTAGCCTTGATAAGAACCGAAAGACAAGTTTCGGTCCTAAATCCCATCCTCCTCATTCTCAACCAAAGTAGAATCCTAACAAGGATGTCAAGGACGGCAAGGGAAAAGGGAAGCTCGTCCCTGAAGACAAAACGCAAACAAAGAAGACGTCAGCTAACCCTAAGAATCACGAAAACAAGTCCGATAAGAATAAAAAAAAAATCCTCAATCTGATTTAAACAAACTCAAGGTCTTTACCATCAAAAGGAAAGACGAAACCACACTAATAAAAGGAACTTATATGGTTGATCTTTCTATTGCTATTCCCTGTTCTGTAAAAGGCTCACGTGGACCCAAGCAACTTTGGGTTCCTAAATCTGCTTGATTTTTGCAGGTTATAAGTGACGAGCAGTTCGACGAAGAATGGTACATTCATAGTGGATGCTCACGTCACATGACAAGAAGGAGGGAAGAGCTAAGGGAGTTTCAGGCTCTTAAGGATGGTGGACGTGTCAAATACGGGAATAATTCATACGACACGATCAAAGGCTACGGAAGGATCACAAACGGGGAATTCTCAATCCGAAAGGTAGCTTATGTAGAGGGATTGTAGCACAATCTCATTAGTGTCTCTCAACTGGTTGTGGGAACTGGCTTGAAGGTCTCGTTCGATGATGAAGGTTCGGAGATTGTTGAAAAGAAAAACGAAGGCTGTCTTGTTAAAATCCAAGCGAAAAGGAGAAATGTATCCTTTAAATCTTAACCCAATTCGAGGAAAGCCGGCTGTATGCCTTTTAACGAAAGCACACTCGGACGAAATTTGGCTATGGCACCAAAGGCTCTCACATCTCAACTTTAAGGATATCAACAAGTTGGTTATCGGTGATCATGTACGAGGACTCCCACTTCTCAAATTTGATAAGGAACACTTGTGCGCATCATGCGAGATGGGAAAGCAAAGCCGAAAAAGTCATCCCACAATTGTCAACACAAAGATCATCGACTCTCTTGAGCTTCTTCACATCGATCTATGTGGTCCTTCGGCCATAGAAAGCATCGGTGGTAGTAAGTACATTTTAGTTATTGTTGATGACTTTTCACGTTTCACCTGGGTTTTCTTTCTTAAACAGAAATCAGAGGCAACTCCAAAGCTCAAAGCATTTATAAAGCAAGTGGAACTTCAATTGCGAAAGGTGGTTAGAAATGTCCGAAGTGACAATGGGTTGGAATTAAAAAACCAAGAGTTTGAAGATTTTCTCGCTAAAAAGGGAGTGTCTCACAACTTCTCTGCTCCCTATACTCCACAACAAAATGGCATAGTTGAAAGGAGAAACCATTCGTTGTGTGAAGCGGCCCGAACCATGCTCAGTTTCGCTTCTCTACCTCTGTACTTCTGGGCTGATGCAATTGCTATTGCGTGCTATACCCAGAACCGAACCTTCCTCAACAAGAGATTTTCCATCACTCCATACGAAATCTTGAATAATCACAAGCCAAATGTCAAGTTCTTCCATGTGTTCGGTTCAAGGTGCTTTATTTTCAACTCCAAAGAGAACCGAAACAAGTTCGATGTAAAGGGAGATGAATGAATTTTTCTTGGTTACTCACTAACTTTAAAGGCATATAGGGTTCAGAATAAACGTTCAAAGAAACTTGAAGAAACCTACTATGTCATCTTTGATGGTGATTATGTGAAGAAACTGCAATCCAGCAAAGTACCAACGGAGGAAATCTTTCCAAAATCAGGTCAAGTATCGGTTCCACTTTCTAATCTATTTGAAGAATACATGTTGCTCTTTGATGAACCAGAGAGAGCAATTCATTCTGAGGCAAAAGCAGCTGATAACAAGATCTACAACTTGAAGAAAATTATCGATGAAGCAGCAAAAGAAATGGAAAGCGAACATCAAGGACCAACCGAACAGCCAGGTCAAAGCGAACCTCACAGTCCAAGCGAACCTCAAAGCTCAAGCGAACCTCAAATTCAAGGCGAACCCCAAAGCTTGACTGATCCTTCTCATAGATGTTCTACATTCCAGGGGGAGAGTTCATCTACACCAAGGCGACCTGACTTACCATTCTAGGGGGAGAACCCATCTCCAACAATGACCCATGAAAGTCCAATCGAGGGGGAGAATTCTGAACCAGATGTTGAGCTTGTTTCGTCATTCGAGGGGGAGAAAAACAATACAAATGACGAATATTCTCAATCAGAATTTGAAGAGGAAATAAATGCCGAATTGGATCCTGCCTATGATCTAAACTACCCTCCTCTCACAAAATGGACAAAAGATCATCCAAAAACTCAAGTAATCGGTGAAACATCTGAAGGAGTTCTTACTCGGTCTCAAATAAAAGCAAAACAAACTGCTCTGTTCTCTCAAGTAGAATTTTGCATGTTTAATTCGTTCGTCTCGAAAATAGAACCAAAAACGGTTAATATTGCACTCGATCACTCCGATTGGTACAGGCAATGCAAGACGAACTCCACGAGTTTGAGCGAAATCGAGTCTGGAGACTGATTCCCACTCCAAAGGATGCATCTGTGGTTGGATTGAAATGGGTATTCAGGAATAAGATGGATAAAGAGGGAAATGTAATTCGCAACAAGGCAAGGCTCGTTGTCAAGGGATTTTGTCAGGAAGAAGGTATAGATTACGAAGAAACCTTCGCTCCTGTAGCAAGGTTAGAATTCGTTCGGATCTTTCTGGCATATGCTGCACATAAAAACTTTGAAGTTTTTCAAATGGATGTCAAGTGTGCCTTCCTGAATGGAGAACTAGAGGAGACTGTATATGTTGAGCAACCACCAGGTTTCGTGAACGAAAGGTACCCTGATCATTGCTATATTCTGGATAAAGCCGTCTATGGTTTGAAGCAAGCTCCTAGAGCCTGGTATGAAACCCTTACTCGATTTCTAAAAATGTCCAAGTTTAAACAAGGTTCGGTTGACCCAACCTTCTTTCGCAAGAAAGAGGGTGACCACTTAATGATCGTCCAAATTTACGTCGATGATATCATCTTCGGTTCCACGAATCCCAGCCTCACTGGAGACTAAGTTTGAGATGAGTTCAATGGGTACAATTAACTTTTTCCTTGGCTTGAACATTAGACAGGGACCCGAAGGCATATTCATTAATCAGGAGGCATACACAAAGACACTACTGGCTAAGTTTGGCATGATGGGAGATTCTTTAGTAAAGGTTCCTATGGCATTTGGAACGAAGTTAACACCATCTTTGGAGAAACCGGCTGTAGATATGACCCTCTATCGGCAAATGATAGAGTCTCTAATGTATCTAACAACTAGTAGACCAGATATTATGTTCTCTGTTTGTTATTGTGCCAGGTTCCAAGCTAATCCACGCGAACCTCATATGGTGGCTGTTAAAAACATCTTCAGATATTTGAAGCGAACCTCATCTCTCGGTCTATGGTATCCTGCAAAATTAGGATTTTTCGTTCAAGCATTCTCTGATGCTGATCTTGGAGGATGTGGTTTGGACCGAAAGAGCACTACAGGCGGATGTCAATTCCTCGATGGTAAACTCGTCAGCTGGTAGTCCAAGAAACAAACATGTGTGTCACTCTCTACAGCCGAAGCTGAATATATTTCTGCAGCATCGTGTACTTCGCAGGTCATTTAGATACAAAGCCAACTTAGAGACTATGGCCTAAACATGAAGAAGATTCCACTTTATTGTGACTGAGAAAGTGCTATTCGGATATGTCACAATCCAGCGCAACACTCCAAAATGAAACATATAGCACTAAGATACCATTTCATCAAAGATCACGTTGAAGATGGTAATGTGGAAATCCACTTTGTTAGATCTGCTGATCAATTAGCTGACATCTTCACGACAGCCTTACCTGAAGTAAGTTTTAATAAAATTCTCCAAGGCTTAGGAATGATGGAAGTTGAATCAGTACCGAAACTACTTTCGCTTCATTAAAATTGATCAAGCGAAATAGAGCGAACGCTCGGTCTATTTCGGCTCCAGATTTTTCGGGAACCAAAATGGACCGAACGCGAAATAGAGCGAACGCTCGGTCTATTTCGGCTCCTGATTTTTTGGGAACCGAAATGAACCGAACACTCGGTCCATTTCGTTTCACTACTTTTAGGTGAAGTTTCGGTTGTATAGTTTGTACACTATGTATAATTTTTTTCAATTCATTTCTTCTCATAAAACTCAAAAATATTTTCCTTTCTGTTTTTAATTCTTTTTCAGAAAATTCATAAAACTCAAAAATATTTTCCTTTCTGTTTTTAATTATTTTTCAGAAAATTCATAAAACTCAAAAAATATTTTCATTTCTGTTTTTAATTTCTTTTTCAGAAAATTCATAGGTATCATCGATCATTCAAATGATGGAGCTAGGACAGGTATACATTTCTTAATCTTAGTACTAGCTAAGTGTCCCTAGAAGCATAGCCCAAAGCCTCAAAGACATCAAGTGAAGCCTTACTGATTTGATATACACAAATCAAATCTTCCCAATCAGGCTGATAAAATCACTTATGTCATGAGCTACCTTACTCGTCTCACATTGAGTTAAGAGTTGTCTGCTCGGTCCTTACTATATAGCAGAGGTACTTTTGGTTCTTTAACCTCCTTATCACTCTTCTCCATCTCATTTCGGTTCATAATCGTAACCCTTGAGACTCTCAGAATTTACCACTGAGGTTTATGGTTACACAACATCTGAGTTCATGATCTTAGCTTCGTTTCACCACGTGCTAAGTGAAACCCAAAACCCAACTCCTGTAACGAATTGACGGTGAACAATCAAATGTTCTAGTTTTCACCCACGTATTAACGAAACCACTTTAGTGGAAGGTACCAAGAAATCTCTTTTTAATTTTTGTGCGATCTTTATGAAATTGTCTGACACCAAGGCATTTCTTCCCATAAGATCCAGTTTAATTTTATTTTTGAGATTTCTACAAATATCACCAAGTCACTGAATATATTATCCAACCTACTTGTTTAATAGGCTACACTGGTCTCACAAGTACTTCATCCCGCTTCCTGTCTTATGTCAAGTACTGAAGTTCGGTTGAAGCTAAGCCACCCCTTATAGCTTAAATTTGAAAAGATGGCTTTCAATGTTTCTTAATAAACATTTGATCGTATTTCAACGGGAAACCACACAGACACTTCTAAGTCTCACTTGACTTTGAAGGAAGCGATTCGTGCCCGGGATCCATCGTTTCGTGTCTAAATAGACATCACTTAAATCCCACAAATACTTTGCTTTATTTCTTTTCTATTGGCACACTCTTGCACGAAGATCTTTATGATTTTCCCAATTCTTGTTCGTGGTACTAATGGCAATTTTTCAGATTTGATGCTTTGGTTGTAAATGCTACGGTGGTATGTTATGTTAAGGCGCGAACATTGCCAGTCTTATATGAAGCGAAAGGGTTTGTCACAGTTTGAAAAGGAATTTGAAAGGTTTTCGAAGTTGAAACGGCGGTAACAAGATAAGATTTCAAACCAAGTCATTGGATAAGATTTGCAACGGGCGCGTGAATTTGAAACGGTTCCTACCATCACGCCTGATGACGTCTTCCTAGGGAAACACAGCTGTCAAATCGCGCTTTTTCAGGCGCCGATTCAGAAGATCGTCGAATCATTACTGTGGATTCTTTCTCTCTCCTGGAGATCGTATATAAGGTTTTCTCACACCCCTTGTACCACTTTACCAATTCACAACTCTCTCAAGAACACACCGGCGAATTTCTACTATTCATCTTCTTCTTCACACCTGCAACAATGGCTGAATCTTCATCTGTTTATGAACAATCTTCCCAGTCCTCTCTTCTCACCGTTAAACCAAATCAAAACCTCATCATTGATCTCTCACCTTTCCAGTATGATTCCTACATGCTGCAAGTGGTTGAATGCCTCAAATATTCACCACTTGTAGTTGCCCTAACCAAGGCGGAGTATGTTCCAATGTCGCTACTTTCTCAGGTCTACTCAACCGTTGTCTACGATAAAGCCAAGGAGCAAATTTTCTTTGAGATCGTCAATCAAAAGACGTCGATTTCAAAAGCTAGGTTTTGTCTGTTGCTAAGGATTGCTATCGACGACTACATGATCAACCCTGATTCTATCACCAACACTCAACTCTTCACAATTTTCTATGATATGGGGTTACTGAGGTTCTCACCACTGTCACAAAGTTCAAGAAAGCATGTCTTCCTCCTCAGTGGAATGGTTTATTTACCCTCCTCTCTAAGGGTTTATCGGAGAGGGTTGCAGGTTCTGATGGAGCGAGCAAGGCATTCATGACCCTTCTCTACGGTCTGTACCATGGGGTTAACATGGACTTTGGATCTATCTTATGGTCTCAACTGGTTCAAAGTATTGGTTCTACTTCACGCTACTCTGAAATCTCTTGCTCTAGGTTTTGGACTCTCGTTACTCATTGGGCGATGGAGAAGCTTCACATTCCAACAATGGCGGACGCACTGATGTCGTCTATTGCTACTTTCCACACAAAGAAGATAATTGTCTCCGATCCATCCAAGTTTCTCTTTATTGGTTCGGTTCCGGAATCCATGTACATGTGTGTTTCTAGTGAAAGCAATATGATAGCTGCGTACAAGGAGCTACCTCCTTCAGGGCCAAGGCAGCTTACTCCCGAAATGCAAAGCTCCCTAGACGCAGCAGATAAACCAGCAAAAAGAGGGAAGAAGCCTGAAAGAAAAGGGGAGAAGGAAGATCAATCCTCTAAAGTTTCAACTCCCAAGAAGCGAAAGTCTGAACAAGCAGCCCCTACTGCTCCAAAGAAACGAAAGACTAAGAAGAAGGCACACAAGCCGAAGGCTCCTTCTCCTTCTACAAGTGATTCTGACTACGTTCCATCTGACCCACAACCCGAACCAGAGTCCAGTGATGATGATGTTTCTCAACACGACACCCCACCTAGAGGTAATTCGCCTCCACCCTCACCAACTCATGAAGGTAACCGAAACTCACCTCCTCCTTCTCCTACCCAATCGGTTCCTATTACCATTCCTCCGTTCCCTCCTCCCATTTCATCTTCCACTACAACCTCAATTCCAATTCCAACCCCTTTATTCTCCGAAGTTACCACCACTATTACTACTCTAAACGAACATAATGTTCGTGTCAACGTATCTGATACGGGGGCACCTACTTTCGAATCTGAACCCCCAATTACCTCAAAACCTTTATCCCCACCTCCCTCACACGAATCGGACACTGTTCTTGGCGGAGCAGACATGGAATTTGATTCTGTCTATTTTAGCCCATATCGCGTTCAGAGCGATGATGATGATGATGATGCTCCTGTCACGAAGAGGCATTTAAAGGATTTGAACGACAAGATTGACCAATTGCTTTCTTCCTCCTCTTCTACTCCAAGTGGGACATACTCTGAAGCTGCAATCCAGGCTCAGTTGGCAACCTTTGTCAAAGAGCATGACTCTTCCATCTCTAATGCTGTCAAAGCTATAGATGTGTCACGCCCCCAAACCAAGGATGGCGGAAACGTCCGGGGGTGGAGGACTTCATGTATAGTATCATAACAACAATTGCAATAGTGATCAAAGTAAACACAACCAATATAAATATAATTGAAAAAGTTACACCATAGTAAGTTTACATGTTTCCAAATCAATTACATTATGTTGACAAAAATGAAATGTTTGACGCCTTAACGTCCCATCCTCAAAAGCGCTTGTTTACCTGTTTATTTATTCCCTGAGAATACAAGTAGTTTGAAAGAGTGTCAACAATTAAGTTGGTGAGTTCATAAGCTTTTGAATGTAGTGATTAAAACCTTTTCCTTTGTAAAAGTAATGTTTGTTCCAGAAAAATCCAATATGTTCCTTAGAGTGTGAATTGCAGCCTTAAATCCAAAGACCAAAATGTACAAGTAATTTCCATACTTACAGTAAAAAAATGCAAGTTTAAATGGAAATAAACTCTTTTGATTTAATGAAATTCTCGTAATTCCTATGAATTATTAATACTTTATGTGAGTTATTATAACCATACTATGACCTAGATGGCCTGAAACCACGTTCTTCAGGCGTCGGAACTGTTATGACATTTGTCACCCGTAGACCTCGAGGTCCTACTGTAGCTAACAGCAAGGTGTGGGGTGTCAATCCCAATATAGATCTATACACAACTATCATGCTCTCCCTCAAAAAGACTCTGGTTACAATACAGGACTTATAGTGCATTACTTGAAAAGTAACATGAAGCGAATGTCTCACAATTTAGTCATTAACGAATTTACGTGAAGTGAATGAAAACCCTTTTTGTGTAAATGAAACCTCTAGTAATGAACTTGTTGTGTAGTGCATCATAAACTATACCTATTATAGTTTATCAAATGATAGTAGTAGTAGTGAACATAAACTATACTTACAATAGTTTATCAAAATGTTTGAATGCAATGGATATAAACTTTGTTTATTTTAAATAAATTACCATATTTGTGGAGGTAAATATCCATTTGTTTTCTGTTGTATGTCTATTTACCAAGACAAAATGACATATAATATAACACATATATGCACATAATGATACACACCTTGCTCAACAAGTTACAAGGTGTAAGTGAAATGGATAACATTTTTCTAGTGTTAACATTTCTATTCCTGTTCTTAGAAGATTTATAGAAAAATCATCAAAAGTCCAAATCAGAATCTGTAAATTCTAAGAGTTTGGAAAATGTGTCTAGTTTGTTCATAAATTTCATTATGATTTTTAGTGGCTTCTCACTTGTGTGAAAAAGTCCATATTCACAGACTGGTCCGGATTTGTTCTTGAAATGATAGGCAGTTTTGTAAAAATCACCATAAATTGTAAAAAAATCGTATGGAGATGTGGAAGTAGTCATTTTAAAGGTATGAACCTGAACTATTTGCACCTAATACAGTTTTGAAAACTAAACTGTTTAAGTTGACCAAAACAGTCCGTGAATGGAGTTAAACTTTTCTGATGAAAGCTGTTGGGTGAGTTTAGTTGTGTTCTTGGTGTTTTAACTTGTATTCCCCCCCTTAAAACTTAAGAAAAACATGAAAAGATAGGGGTATGAACTCACCTTGTGTGATTTCAGAGGATGGATGATGAAGAAAGGAGGTGTTCAACTCAAGAACACTTAGAAGGTGCTTGAAGATTCGAAGATCTAACACACATATGATGATGTTTGTGTAAGATATCCATGATTCAAGTAGAAAGAAGGAGAAATAATCATGTGAGGAGTGATATTACTTACTAGGAGTAGATGAAGAGCTTGTCATCAGCCTTGGACTTTTCGAGATTAGAGAGAGACAGTGGGAGAGAATGAGTTTTTGCTTCTTGGTGAAGTGTGAGTGAAATGGAAGGAGAGATGAGGGTCTTACTATCCTTGTGTCAAGGCACTTGGCTGAAGAGAGTGGGAAAAAAGACAATGAAATGACCAGGTATGGTGGAATAGTAACTGGGGATGGTCTTGGAGTGGGTATGGGAGGTGACTTGTGTCCTTGCCCAAAGGATAAGTCAACACTCCACTCCATATCTTACCCACTATATTTTTAGTCTTAGATAATGATTACCCTCAAAATGTGATTAGATTATGGAAATATGGGGTCTTATATGTCAAAATATAAGTTTGGGTGAAAATCCCGTGTTAAAATCACGAAAAACGGGCTCAAAACGCTAAAAATATTGAAAACCGGGTAAAAGTTGCAAATTTCCGAAGTTCAGGGTCGGAGGTTCGGTCCTAGCCATTAGAACCGAAAGTAGATGGGAACCGAGAATAGGGTTCGGTCTTGACCAGTTTCGCATCTCGGAACCGAAGGTAGCATTCTTGGACCGAAGGTGGCATTCTCGGACCGAAGGTGGAGTTTCGGTCTCTTAGTAGGTTCGGTTCAGGAAAGTGGTTTCGGTTCTCAAGAGGTTTCAGTTTCTTAAGGGAGGTTCGGTTCCTGAGAAGGTTCGGCTCCTTAAGAGAGGTTCGGTTCCTAAGAAGGTTCGGCTCCTTAAGAGGGTTCGGCTCCTTAAAGCTGTTTTTCGCGTAAACTTCCGTTTTCGAGCGGTTTTCGACTAAATTAAGGGTCGGGATGCCCCGAGTGATTTTAAGAAGTTGAGAGAGATTTGGGAGAGATTTGACATACTTAGAGAGATTTGGCATACTTAGAGAGATTTGGGAGAGATTTGACATACTTGGAGAGATTTGGCATACTTAGAGAGATTTGGGAGAGATTTGACATACTTGGAGAGATTTGGCATACTTAGAGAGATTTGGGAGAGATTTGACATACTTGGAGAGATTTGGGAGAGATTTCAGATAGGGAGAGATAGAGTGAAAGAGATTGGGAGAGACTTCTTTTGTGACCTTTTTGAATGTTTGGCTTTGTAACGCAAGGTCCGTAAACCCCGTTAAGCCATGTTTAAGAGTCTTACACACCCCCGAAGGGTATGTAATAGTGTTTTATCGCTTTGCTACATCACTTACCCCGATTAGGGCTCAAGAATCCTACACATACGAACTTTCCAAGTGATGACTTCTTATTAAAATAGCGAATTGTACAATAATTACATAACGTAAACCCTAGTATACAAGAGTTAGTAGAGTTGACCGGTTTGACTTGTTGACTTTATTTGACTTTGACTTAACTAGAATTTGACGGTTGTCACAAGATGCTTCTACTTCCTCATGCCAGAAAGCTTCTATTGCAGTTGAAGAATCTACCAAAGAGTGCAAGCAAGCGACCGCAAAAGTCGAAAAACTAATTTCTGATGCTCAAGTCTTTCTTGATTCTCTACAGGCTGCAGCTCAAAAGAATGCTCAAATGGTGAATGCTTCGGTTGATAATCTTACCAGTTCGCTTCAAGCTGAAAAGAAGCACTTTGAGGAGGCACGCAAAGCAATCCAGACTGCCAACACCGAACTTCACACATCAGTTGATGCCCGTCCTACTCAACTTGAAGCCGAACTCGCAGTGGAAAGCAAGATAATGGATGAGCTGGATCGTCGAACTTCTCAGCTTAAAATTCAGAACTTGAAGCTCAAGACGGCAACCAAGGAGATTGAAGAACTCAAGTCTGAGCGAGCAGTGGTCAAAAATTATGTTGGTGATGTGCATTCTATTCTTTTACATCTTCTGGAAGCACATGACTCGGTCCTTACAATCTCGGTTCGACGCCACTTGGCTTAGAAATTAAGACCTGCTCTAGACATTCTAAGTAGGATTTAAGGTGTTCCGGAGCCTGTTGTCCCTCCGAAACAAGGGGTAGAAGAGATTATGAAGGAACAACCACAACAACCTCCGAAAAGCAAACCTATCACCCAACCGAAAGTCACTGGTGAACCGAAGGGTAGTGAAGCTTTGGGCAGTATGAAGGACAAACGAAAGAAGAAAATTGGTGATGATGATGATGATGAAATCGAAGATGTGACTGATACAGAACAAAAAGCTTCCAAAACCGAAAAACCTCAAAATCAAGCCAAATGATCGAGAGATTGAGGAAAAGGTTCGTAAAGCTAAGGAAGAAGTTGATAGGGAGAGGAAACAAAAAGAAGCGAACGATGTATTAGAACAGAGGAAATCTATGTTCCCTATGTGGACTATGGAAAAGCTTCTGAAGGAGGTAATTGAAGTTCCAAGCACACATTGTCTCGAACCGGTGCTTTCATTCGATCTTGAGAATTCCAAGGATTCTCAATTTGATATGCCAATCACCCGAAAGGCATTCATCTTTCATTGTTTTGAGTCAACAGTTGCCATCCCCTCTCTTGACCCGAAGGTTGATCAAGACCTGATTGACTACTATCTTGCGTTCTCTCAACCTCAATACCTGACTTAGAGTAAACAGAATATCACAACAGTCAAGGTGTTGAAACCCACTTCAGCAGGGAAGTTTATCAATATCAAGTTTTAAGTGACCCGAGGTTCAGACAGGTTGGTTCATATGATCTCCCTGGATGATTTGCCAAATTTGAATCCTCATGACTGGATTCTCCTGAACAATATTTTGTTAACTAATCAACAAGAGTATGAGCCTATCATTGATCACATTAAGCGAATTCTGGTGTGCTATATTCTTGAAGTCGCAAAAATGGACCAGGAGATCGCCTCTGCCATAAAAAAGAAGCCCACTATCAGGCCAATTGGGAAGGCAAGTGACATCAATGTGATGATGAAGGGAAAAATCGATCCACAGTTTCATACAGTCATGTTCACCTGGGGCAAAAGTCAAAAATGCATGTTCGCTCTTGTTGACAAACACCTGTTCTCTACTTCTTGCTTGGAGCATATTCTCGATATCATATACAGGTGCAATCAGAACAGTGAAGCCGATAAAAAGATGTTTTCAGATATGCTTCGGTGGTACATTCACTTTCGTCAAACTCTTCTTGCCATCATCCCCAAGCTGTTCAAGACTGTGAAGAAAACCACTGTTACTCAACCGAAGTGATCTCTCGCCTCAATTGGCACAAAGGGGGAAATTGTTGAGTATATGGGTTGCTCCATTGGGCTTAGTTAGTTCAGTCCATTTGTATTCACGGTTTGGGCCTGTCCAGCCGTGTTTTGTTTTAGGGTTTGGTATATATAGTGCATGCATGCATTATATTAATTACGCTTCTTGAATATTTCCTTTAACAAGTACTGTAACCCTAGCACGCCTCTAAAGTAGAAGTTCTTCATTGAGCTCTTCTGAGGTGTTGCTGTTTTAATCATTCGACATTCGTTTGATTCATAGTGGTGTTCATTGCTCTCTATTACTTGTTATTGTCTTATTAATATCTGTTTGAATCTATCGATCTTAGAGAATATTATTCTCATCACATAGTTCTTGGAGTGGTACCAAACCAGTAGATCTCATTCTTGGGACCAAAATGAACCAAAAACTCATACATGCTAGATCTAATACATCCATGATTAAGCTCATAGCTTTTTAACTCAAACAAGCTGGAAATGAAGCCCATAATCCAGATCCATAAGCTCTTCCTTTATCCCCATTCTTGCACCAAACTTCATCTTTTTGGAAATGGACCAAACACACCAAAAATGGACACCATGAGCTCAAAATACCATCATGAAGGTTTGAGATCGATTTTATAGGGTTTTGAGGACTTGGAGGTTGGTAAAGAGGCCAGCCCTGAGGACTAAATGTGTTTATATAGGGTCTAATTGTTGGATTAGTGTCTAAGTCCATAACTAAATTTGGTATGTACTTGACCCTGTTGTAGCATGGTCCTTTTGGGTTGCCTTCACCAGAGTAACTTGACTGGATGAATAATGGAGAAAGAGGTTATTATGGTTTTTTAATATATTATTTGAATAATATATTAAAAGAGAAATCATATTTGTTTAATTAATATTGGTGAAGAATTGATTAAGAATTAATTTTGTGGTTAAAAAGATATTAATTGAACTACGGGGACTGGAATTGTAATTATAAGATAATTGAAATTTGGGTTGTGGATCCCTTAAGCAAGGGATGGATGAAATCTTATGGGAGCCCATAAGGATTTCGTCCAAGGGCTTGATTCTGGAAGATTCCTATGGGCTGCTTAGGGCTTAAGCAACGAGGTTAGGGATTTGACTGAAAACCTAATTCTGCAGCTATATAAGGACCCCTTGGGATAGTGAAATCGGCCACTTGAAACCCTAGAAGAGTTCCAGCTAATTTTGAGCCTCCATTCCTCTCTCTCCATCATTCTCCAACTTGCTTTGGTGCTTGTGATCTATTATAGGCACAACATTTGAGGTGCTAAGGTTCTCAAAAGCTCAAGATCTTCAAGCAACAATCAAAGGTAACATTATTACTAGTTTATTTATGTTGATTTAGTTTTTGTTGTATGCTAGATTAGGGTTTGCAAGTCTTGGACAAATATTGCATGTACAATTATAAAAACTAGATCCAATCATTAGGGTTTGCATGAACACCATAAGAATGTTGTTTTGCTCATAACCCAACACTAATACCAAATATTAGGGATTTCCTCTAACCCTCGTACGCCCCGCGTACACCTCGTACGCCCCGCGTACACC